>NW_026606614.1:0-5000 GCF_029890125.1 Rhinichthys klamathensis goyatoka
CACAGGCTGTGGTGGAGTTTTGAAATGAAGCTAAACAATAGCTCCACCCCCTGGTATTATTGAGGTACTGCACACTTGTCACAGCTCCTCTTGACATAATTCACCTGAAAATTACAATTCTGTAATTTCCCCACTCTTAGGTCATTCAAAACTTGTATGACTTTCTTGAAACATAAAGGAAGATATATATTTTTTTTTAGAAAGGTTCCCATTGCTTGGCATATGATTGGGCTGGTTAGAATCTTTGAGTGTCTGTGATTGTTTATATATTTCTATATAAAGGGGTAGTTCATCCAAAAATGACAATTCTGTAATCATTTTCCAGGCACGGTGAAAGTATTATAAGTGTTCATATGTGCCGTTTTCCATTTGATATGAATGACTGAATAAATTTTTTTGGGTCTGTTCGTGAACGTGCATTTAGATTGAAATTGAATACAAGCACCCTCATCTGATAAATGATAACGGCCGTTTTCTTTCATTCACACAGGATACATGTTAGAGCCTGATCAAGAAGAGAGACCTGACATCTATCAAGTTTCTCACTTTGCCTTTCGGTTAGCTGGAAAGGAGTGTCCAGTGCCAAATCTTTTTGTAAGTTACTCACACATAAGCCTTGTTCAGACTGTCAGTCCAAATTCGATTTTTGTGCATATCTGACTGTAATCCATTTCTATTTAGCTAGTGTGAACTGCAGAAAAATTACATGAAATACAATTTTAAAAAATCCATTCTAAACCCATACAATCATGTGTTTTGAAATCCTATTCAAATCACATTTCCGACTGCTCATATTTCAGAGGCTTTTCAATGCTTTCTCATGCCACATAAAATGTAAACATGTCGGGTGTAAACATTGTTGCAGAAACAAGGTTGTATTGCGAAGTGGAGGTTGAGCAGAAAATTACAGTATTGCTAGTCAGCCTGGTCTACACAACTCTTTGAATTTTGAGACCGGTGGAGATGGCAGCAGTGAATAAAGCTGCACATTCCAGCCTCCTACAAGACTGCATGTTGACATAAGACAACGTCTGTACTGCAAACTGTATAGTTTTTTTTTTTTTTGGCATTGACACACCTACACAACATCATTGCCATAGAGACCAATACAGATATTGTAAAAAAACAAAAAAAACAAAGAGCACCACGACAAACACACAAATCAGATCTGAACAGTTGCTATACACAGTAAGGATAATCAATCATTTAGATCAGATTCTAATCGGATACACAAATATGGACACACAGTGGCCCTCATTTATCATTCTTGCGTAGAAACGGGTGTATATGTTGGCGTTAGATTATGCTTACACTCCTCTCACCGGCTGATTTATGAAGCTGTGCGTACCTTTGAAATCCAGGTGTACGCAATACCGGCCCTTGATAAATCCCGCGGCTGAAAACGATCGTCATTAGAATAACACGCCCCTATATATTCAAGTCTCCGCTTCCCCCACGCCCTCATTTTACGCCATGGACACACGGAAGACGGCAAAGAAGAGAAACTTCTCTGACGTGGAGCCGAAATGACCTATCACAATGCATTATTTTACAGCACGTCTTTTGAATTAGCATTCAATTTCGAATCACGTCACATGTAGGTGTACAATAGTGATGATGATGATGTGATGTGGACCATTCATTCACATTAATAATTGCATGACAATTTGTAATATTGTTCTTATTATTACCATTACCATTTATGATTTTTATTATTAATGACGCTTATTGTTATTTAGAAGAAGAATGTTGTTGTTATTATTATTATTATTTAAAAGAAGAATAATGTAATTTTTATTATTTTGTCAGTCTGAATTATCTTTTGGTCATTGAAAGCCTTTCATTACCGAACCCAGTCCGTGCGCACCTGCCGGGGATAACCCGTCAGGGTAAAGCACACAGGCTCGCAACTGAAGGAATACATTACAAATCAAATGCTTGGTAAAGTCACACAAATTAAAAATTGAAGTCCATGTTGCACAAAAATAAACACGGAAGTTTATAATTGTTGTTTTTTTACTGTGGGTCATAATATATCATATCTTTTAGTTTGTCAGTGCGTTTTGTGGTGTTAGGGATTGTTTTTTTGCGCATTTCCGCACTAACTCAAAACGTGCGTACATGTACACCACCTCCTGAGCTGGCGTAGGATTTGAGCGTGCCGTACGCCAACGTCCATATTGATAAATCTCAAAGTCACCGTGGTTTTGAGTGTACGCTGGAAATTTTGTGTACGCACTTTTGATAAATGAGGGCCAGTGTGAGTGTAGCCATAGATTATGGGAAGTTAATTGAATTGATAGTTATTTTTGTTATTCCCCTAGTATGATTCAGAATTCTAATTCAGAGGTTTTTCTTTTTCTGCCACACAGAACTCTCCCCTTCCCACCTCATTGCCGGATCCACTTACTGCTAGTGATATTGCTGCTAAGAAGAGCCTGACAAAAGCCAGGTAACATTAGAGCTTTGGTGTGTGAGCTTTCAGATTATTTGAATTCAACAAACCATTTAAGTAGCATGTTTTCATTTCTTTTTCATTAGAATAACAGATTCAGTTGGACCAACAGAAACATCAATCGCACCCAGGCAAAGACCCAAAGCTGCAAATACTAATGTTTTGCCCTTGTCCAGCTCTGTAACTCCTGTGAAAATGACTGTATCCTCAGAGACGGTTGGCAACGGCCAGAAAGGTGAACGATATAATCCATGTTTTCTTAAATATAGTCTGTGTTCTGTATTATTTTTTTTTCCTCTGGAGAAATAAGCTTTGACTGTATACGGTATGTGTGCCTGTCTCAGCTCCTGGAAATGGGCAGCAGTCGGCGGCGCAGATGCCGAGTAACAGTCAACAGAACAGAGTGTTACAGCAACTGCAGCCTGGTGACCTTCGACTACAACAGCTACATCATCAACAACAGCAGCAGCAGCAACAGCACAATATCCACCACCAACAGCAGGTCACTGCACAGCAGCTACAGTACATGCAACAGGTAATGAGTGCCTCAGGAGGTCAAGACCAGTCTTCTTTGTAAATATGTTTAAACAATTTCCTGCAGATCTTTAAAAATGACTATTTAAGCACAAGCGCAGATTCCAGGGTTCATTTCTGCATCAGATGCATATAATGTTTTATTTTTATTGACCCAGTTAAGGAATTGTGGAAAATCCCAGTGGCATAAATAGTTTTTGTGTGTGTTGTGACCTTCTATGACAGTCAGTAGATTCTTTTTTGGATTAAACATTGTGGTCTTCTGATGAGCACATGACTACTTTGTTTACACATGATAAACCACCAAGAATATGGTGGAACAGTTTACGTTCAGCTATTTTAGTTGTCTAATAAACATTACATAAATTTTTTATTTTGTTTAAGGAATGACTTCCTAGTTTGAGAACATTAATTTGATTGGTATTACATTCAGAAACAGCTCAAATCTGTGATCTATAATATACTCTGTAAATCCACAATAATACATTTGTCAGTATTGTCTCTAGCGTGTGTGTTTTTAATTTGACTATCAATGCACAGCTGCTGGTTCTCTGGTTAATCATGCATCTCTCTACGTCACAATGAAACGAGTAGATCTTTTCGTCCATATTGTGACGTACATGTACGATAAATGGATGATCAAGAAAAAAGAATGTAGGGTGGGGATTGGTTCTGTCCTTCGTTTTTTGATTGGATGAAAGCTTACAATCGATTGTAGGAAATGGGCAGGGTTAAAGTCGGTTAAATTATTGGAGAAGTCCTGCATATGTTACCAGATAGAAGTCGTTTGTTTCACTGGAACTAGAAGTTATGACATTTTGATGTACAAGTACGGGGAAAAAAAAGCATGGATGAATTAACAATAAGATCAACTCTAAAACTATAAGCAATCTTAAAAGATACAATCGCTGATTTTCAACCAGCATTGTTACAATGTCAGTAATCTATGTAAAGGATTATTTGTCAGCAAAAGTCATTAAAATGCATCATTTTGCTTAATTTTTCTGGTGAACTTTTGTTAAGATTGTTGATATTAAAATAAATATGAGCTCATGCGGTAGTCAAAAAATAGCAATAATTACACGCTTCAACTGTTTATTTTGTTAAATATCAACTATCTAAAAGGTGTGCATTATGACTTTAAGACATTCTCTTTAAATGCTATTGAAGTTAGAAAAACCTGTATACCCATGTCGTATGTAATTTTAGAGACGGTCCCTTAACTTGCAAATATTAAACGTTCAATGTCAAGCCAACTGTATGCCAGTATTTCACTGGAAAACGCTTGGCATGAAACTTTGCACGTTACGTTCGTATTCTGAATCTATCTGCTTGCCTGTTCTTATATAGTATAGCCTAAATTCCTAATAAGGTGCGAGTTTGGTCTTTTATATCACTGTATTAGTCCATTAATATAAGCGATGTTAAGCAATCCGAAGGCAGGGGAATCCTGGAGAATGACGTATTGAGGGAATCCCTAGTTCTGCAGCACAGCGCTGAGATAAAAGGTTAAGGGAAACTGAACAAACCGAGAAAAATATGTCTACTACCTCAGATTTAATGTTTGATCTGTACGTCAGCATCAGGGAATAGCGTTATAATCTCGTTCACGGTAGAGAAAGCTGCTTACATGTACAAAAGTAACCGTGAAGACTTAAATGTAAACACGGCTTTTGTGTCTTTAATCAGCTTTTCCATAACTAGTACTGGCCCTGATAATCATCACAAATACTGACCCGCTTGCTCCATTTCTGTAAATCAGTTTTTATGAATGAATGACTCTCACCCGTGCTCTAGGCTTCGTCAACAGCCGCTTGCACCCCCTGCTGGTGAGATCGACTACCAGCAGATGGAGATTATGAATCGGCAATCTATTGATATTCCAGCAGTTCCTGGATGTGCTATGTGGAATTTGCTGTCGAATTTGAACCACTGAATTTATGGAAGCGAATTGTATAGCGAAATAAAATGGACTGAAAATTGCCTGTCGAATATTATAGGTTGTATTTTT